>NW_013562489.1:1659896-1660859 GCF_000835505.1 Exophiala xenobiotica
CCCTTTTCTTCCTTCTTGCCTCTGCCCTTTTCTTCCTTCTTGCCTCTACCCTTTTCTTCCTTCTTGCCTCTGCCCTTTTCTTCCTTCTTGCCTCTACCCTTTCTTCCTTTAAATGTCTCCCTTCTCTCTTTACTTCACAATCACTGAATCTCACTTCTATTCGTCTATACGAGAACTTACCCTCCGTAACCAAGAGGTTGAGCTTTGTTGCCTTTCCAAAATCAACAAAAGACGCACCTAAACGAGAATAGATGATAGGTATACCAAAGCTATATAACCCTATTCCGTTTGGTTAAGCGGAAATATCCCGAGGTAGCTAGTCTCTAGTACAACTAGGACGAAGGCTCGTCCCTTGTCTCGTTCCCGTTGACCTTTGCTGTTCAGTAAGAGGGCCGACTCGGCCACAAGACTCGCTCTAAAGACGATCAGTAGTCGAACTTCTTGGTTCTAGTGTCGAAATAACGACCCCAAATCAAGCATTAATGTTCATGTTTTTACCTGTCACCCTAGGCATATTCAAGACACTCGTCAGGCACTTCCTTAGGTGTATGCCGCTCCGAAAGCGACAAAAGGCGGCAGACACCGTGCAAGAACGACTCAGCATCCCAAAACGGCAAAAATGTAGAAAAAGCTGACAATTCTTTCCGCACCCTTGTAGGTGCGGAAACTAAAATCACCCTCTCCCTCTCCCTCTCCCTCTCCCTCTCCCTCTCCCTCTCCCTCTCTCTCCCTCTCTCATCTACCATTTCATCCTGTCCCTCCGATCAGTCCCCCTGCTCTTTCCCTCCTCCTGCCTCTGCCCTTGCTTCCTTTTTCCTTCCTGCCTCCCCCCTTCTTTCCCTTTTTCTCCTTCCTGCCTCTGCCTTTCCTTCAATGTCTCACATCTTCTCTTCACAACAACTGAAGATCACTCTTCTTCGTCTACGCGAGAAATCAAACTGCGTAACCAAGAGAAGGGGCTAT